>NC_082385.1:9787389-9792389 GCF_031168955.1 Gadus macrocephalus
AAAAAAATACTAAAAGGTCTCTCCGACAGCATGGAGGGATTGATTGTGAAGAGAATATTAATGTTTTACCACGATATCAAACCGCACATTTCCACAGCAACAAACATCCCTAAAAAGGCGAGATGCATGATGTATGGGTCCAGCGTAGCCCAGTCCACTGGGCAGCCTGCTTCAGGCTTATCTAACCGTGATGCATCTGTGATGACGCATTCTCATTTGTGATGTCACTATCGGGTCGGTTTTGAAATTGCTCATAACAAACTAACTGGCAAAGGTCCTTTCAATGAGGGACGGGGTGAAAACAGAGATTCATACGAGAAGAGTTAAACCACCATAATACTAAATCGTAAATATCGGATCGCAATACTTACAGAATCAAAATGCATCGTGTTTAGGCAGTGAAAAGCCCTCCTATATCGTATTGTGAGGTCGCTACTTTAAATACAGTATGACTGACACTACTGTCGCTCCGTGTTTCCTAACATAATCAGAGAGACCCCTGATGTTTTGTCAATACAGACGGACAGACGTGCTGTCGTGTATGGAGCCTGCTGTTGAGAACACAGAGGGGAGTTGAGCCAGGGAACAGAGCACCGACAGGAAGGGAGAAGGTGAGTGGCATGCACATATGAGAGAGACAGAGAGAAAAATAGAGCGAGTAGAGAGAGCGAGAGATAGAAAGAGAGAGTAGGAGACAGAGGGAGAGAGTAGGAGAGAGTAGGAGAGACTGAAGGCAGAGAGAGAAAGTGAGAGAGGGAGAGAGAGAGAGAGAGAGAGAGAGGGAGAGGGAGAGGGAGAGAGAGAGAGAGAGAGAGAGAGAGAGAGAGAGAGAGAGAGAGAGAGAGAGAGAGAGAGAGAGAGAGAGAGAGAGAGAGACACACAGAGAGTATTGTAGACAGAGCCAGAGAGAGATTAAAGAGTAAAGACAATGGAGTGAATATGCATGCACCCATGTCTAAAAGTGGTGTTTCAAGCTGAACGACACAACATCAAAGGCCCAAGGCTATTTCACTCACACACACACACACACACACACACACACACACACACACACACACACACACACACACACACACACACACACACACACACACACACACACACACACACACACACACACACACACACACACACACACACAGGTTGGAAATGGAGAACTACCACTACTTCCAAAAATTAGGGTTTGGGTGTCTGGATGGATTTCAAATTATGAATATTAAGAGAAAGGTGAATACATTTAAAATAACTATATTTATTTATACAAAGCAAATGTGTCTGTGGGGGGGGGGGGGGGGGGGGGGGGGGTTGGCTGCTACCTAAAAGGCCTGGCAGAGCTGTTGGTTTCCCCATCGACTAACTGACTGGCTTGGCACTCTGCCTTTCACTCTGTCGCAAAGACGGATGTCGGTCTCAGGAAATAATCACTCTGACGACGATGTGGACAACTTGAAATGCCCCGGTCGACGCTAGCTAGTCCACGTGCACGTTTCCATGACGACACTGCAATCTAACAGGCTCCAGCATCCCGACTGGAAGCGGGGAATCTCGATTGCGACGCGCACACACGATTCCTCTTCTGTGACACGACAATCTGGCAGCTCCCTTGCCCAATATTTCATCTTTGACACTGTAATGGGGCTCATGTACACAACGCATCGCCCGTCGCACTGTTTTACGACTTCGGAATACTCATTTACCTCATGTCCCCTCGCTTCTCAGGGAGGAACGAGGGGAACGGCTGCCTCCCATTGGTTCATTCCTAGATTCAATCATTGTATTGTGAAGTATGGATATTCTGCACTTTCTGACCGCAGGAACTTTCTCATAATTCTCAAAAGGCCGGTCGGAGGAGCAAAGCGAGTTGAGTGCGTCCGTAGTCTAGGCCCTCTGAGCCATCGACCACCTCAAACTCAAGGTCGGTACTCTCCTGTTACAACGGGTGACGTAACGGTACAGCGATTGGTCACAATTCACCCATTTGCGCAGCTCGCTCCGTGCTCGGTCATGAACAATGAAACTCACGGCACACAATCACACACCCGGCTCAACGCGTTCTCTGTATCATATCAAACCGATGAGGCTGTGGCCCATCACTCCGACTAGGAACAGAGTCTCCCCCCCTCAGCGGCCTGCAGGCTCCGCGCTCGCCGCATCGAGATGCCACCTGCTGCCGATCCACTCCAGCTCTTTTCCACGACCCCTCCAAGTCTGCCAATTTGGAACTCGATTTGCTGCAACGTCTCTCCAGTGATGCGAGGGCTACACACAGCGAGGAGAACCCGGACATCCATGGAGCGCAGAGCTCCTGACTAGACACCACACCCGCAGCCACAGAATCTCTCAACGTGCGGACGAGGAGATGTGGCTCACGGTTTCCACTCACTAGGGCTGGATCAGGACATGATGAGACGGCGTGTGTTTCAATGAGGAGAGCTGTTACCGTTCTGAAGGGAGGAGGTTTCTGTCCATGAATTCCCCGCTTGGTTGAATCTAGCGCTGATGTTTAGAAAGGTCAGAGGACCGGTGAATTATAGCACGCTTATTCTTAGATGCGCTTGGTACAGATATTAAATCCATCATGCTTTTGGACGTTATCTACTTTATTTCCTTCTCTGTTTATTTGTGTGTGTCATAATTCAGACGATGGCCGGAGATTTTAGAATCACTTTAACCATCTGTCCTCATTCTATCATTACCATATCTTTATATGGGGTTGAATAGCGATAACAGTTATGTTGGTATTGGGCCATGTCTCTCTGTACTGTGTGATACTATATCATGTAACTATACTACATGCTATACGCTGCTATGTACGTTTTATAGAGAGTGTATATTTAGAATGTGGGAGAACCATGAGTATGTCATGGCTGTGATCGGCAGGAGAAGTGTATAGTATAGTATTATAGTGTAATATTGTAGTGTAGTACTATAGCAAAGTATTATAGTGTAGTATAATAGTATAGTATTATTGCAGAGTGTAGTATTATTATAGTATTCTGACATCCAGATGAGGTGTATAGTATTACAGTACTATATTATAGTATTATATTATAGTCTAGTATTTCAGTACAATATTAGAGTATATAGTATATATAGTGCAGTATTGTAGTATTCTGACCTCCAGGACAGGTGTCTAGTATTTCAGTACTATATTATAGTATATATTATAGTCTAGTATTTCAGTACTATATTACAGTATATATATAGTGCAGTATTGTAGTATTCTGACCTCCAGGACAGGTGTCTAGTATTTCAGTACTATATTATAGTATATATTATAGTCTAGTATTTCAGTACTATATTACAGTATATATATAGTGCAGTATTGTAGTATTCTGACCTCCAGGACAGGTGTCTAGTATTTCAGTACTATATTATAGTATATATTATAGTCTAGTATTTCAGTACTATATTACAGTATATATATAGTGCAGTATTGTAGTATTCTGACCTCCAGGACAGGTGTCTCTTGGTCCATTTGTTGGGGGGCGTGAGGCTGCGTCTCCGACGGCCCGTTGTCTCCTCTGGCTCCGACACATCTGGTAGAGAACATCTGGGAGTCTGCATGAGGCCCAGCGTGGCCTGGTCTGGAACACAGGAGAACACAGTAGAGTAGGAATAGAGTACAGTACAGTGGTAGGATAGAGTAGTACAGGAGTAGAGTAGGGTACAGTGGTAGAGTATGGTAGAGTAAAACATGATAGAATACAGTAGCATAGTACAGTGGAAGCATAGAACATAATATAATAGATTATAGTAATAGAGTATAGTAATAGTGGAATATAATCAAATAGAGTACAGTAGTAGAGTAAAGTACCATAGTACAATAACCTTTCCCTATGAATATTTATTTCATCAGCGGAAACAGGGTGATTGGCAGATGGCTACTATTAGTCATTATTCAATTACTATCATGAAGATTATAATGAATCGAGACTCATCATCTTCTTAATTTTAAGTTAAGTTCCCAAGCCCATTATGAAGACTCCCCCCCCCCCCCACACACACAGACACACACACACACCCTACCCAAGACTCCGGTCTCCGTCAACCCTCCGAACTTTTGCATGGCCTTGATGGCCGTGCTCAAGGCCTCCTTGGTCTGCAGCTGGCCAGTCACAGGGTCCGGGGGTGGGAGGTAGCCGAACTTACTCAGCCAATCCTGGAGGAGAACACAGTAAACATGGCTAAGCGTCAGTCATTCGTGGAGGAGTACAGAGTTATCACTCGTTGAAGGCTGGTAGAGAGACTCAGAGATTGCAGCGGCTAGCGCAACACATTTTTTCCGATGTCGAACTTCCTTTGAGGGAAATACACGCCAGTCCCCGGAACAAGAATCCCAAAGACAAGAAGAATCCCAAAGACAAGAAGAAGGCATATAGTGAAGTTTCTTGAGGAAGAATTCAACAAAAAAATATTAAAACATGTAAACTAAACAGATATCTTCCTATAATCCCTCCTCTCATGTAACTGAAACACATATTCCTCTATAGTCCCTCCTCTCATGTAACTGAAACATATCCCTCTATAGTCCCTCCTCTCATGTAACTGAAACAGATATCCCTCTATAGTCCCTCCTCTGGTGTACCTGAAACATATCCCTCTATAGTCCCTCCTCTCATGTAACTGAAACATATCCCTCTATAGTCCCTCCTCTGGTGTAACTGAAACAGATATCCCTCTATAGTCCCTCCTCTGGTGTAACAGAAACAGATATCCCTCTATAGTCCCTCCTCTGGTGTAACAGAAACAGATATCCCTCTATAGTCCCTCCTCTGGTGTAACTGAAACAGATATCCCTCTATAGTCCCTCCTCTGGTGTAACAGAAACAGATATCCCTCTATAGTCCCTCCTCTGGTGTAACTGAAACAGATATCCCTCTATAGTCCCTCCTCTGGTGTAACAGAAACAGATATCCCTCTATAGTCCCTCCTCTGGTGTAACTGAAACAGATATCCCTCTATAGTCCCTCCTCTGGTGTAACAGAAACAGATATCCC
>NC_082385.1:9807389-9839889 GCF_031168955.1 Gadus macrocephalus
GGCGCCGTTAGCCACGCTTGGCATTTTACCGACTTCAAAGCGAGGGGAAAACTGCTGGAAACGTGGTTATAGAGACACCAAAAAGTAACCGCAGCTCAATTATAACTATAAATACGAGTAGGCGAAACGTTATATTATTATTTCTGGAAGGCCTGTGAGCGGCCCAAACCACAAGCAGATTGTATTTTATATTGAGAAAAAGTGAGCAGAAATGGGAATCGCGTGCGATTGAAACTGAATGGGAGGCGTTGCCAATCGCGAGACCACGTGTCTGGTGGGAAGGGGGAAGTTTAACATTTAGACACTTTTTGGGTTGAATCTCTTCAGCCAATCACGAGCGGTTCACTGGGTCCACAGGGAACCCCATTTAATCGAACAACCGAAAGTAGACCGGAGAGCCTGCGCGCGTGTCCATGTTCCCTTCATCACACAGCCTTAAACCACGTCTACATTTAGACCAACACTAAACTACCACAGAGACGTTATGTAGAGCCAATACACGGCCAGCCGCACAGGGTTTCACGGTCTAAATCCGCCTGAGATGGCTATAATCAGTTGTAATCAATCGCCAGGACACGAGATGTAATAATTACAAATGCACAGACCACAAAGCAATTGCACGTTGGGCCCCAAATGGGCAGTGGTGGTACTGCCTGCATACAGAGCGTCTCTGGTTGTCTGTTTGGTTTGAGGGCCACATCTGTGTAGCACAATGGAGACACTGCGCTTCTTCAGCGGTGTGTGCAGGTGTGCGTCTCCGGGCTGTTTCATTAGAGCCTGAAATGGCAGACTCACCGGAGCAGAAAGCAGCATTGATTTTGTGTTAGCTGCTTGTTTAACTGGAGGAGACCAGACTGCTCCCGCACATTAGCCTAACCCTCCCTTTCCTTGACCCCCTCCTGTGTGTGTGTATGAATATGTGTGTGTATGAATTTGTGTGTGTATGAGTGTATGAATATGTGTGTGTATGAATTTGTGTCTGTGTGCGTGCGTGCGTGTGTGTGTGCGCGTGCACGGTGATTCTGTTTTGTGCAGCCATTAGTCCAGCGCCAGTGTTGGTACCTGCGCTGCCTGTTCCCTAGGGCCGGGGGTTAGGGTGTGTCAGGGTGAGGCTGTTTGACGTAGGTTGAAGGGGAACAGGGACCACAACAAAGGCAGTCTAAAGCAGGCCCAGTCTCTCCAGGGAGAGAGGGGTTAGGTGGGGTGAGGACCCCTCTGTGGAGCCAGCTGGGGACTGGGAGGCCAGCTGAGGGCTCTGGGTCCTCACAGACGTTTTGCGGACCTGACAAACAGCCCATTTGCAACTAGAACACACTTTCTGGCAAATGTGTGTGAAACTTCCTAAAAAACGTCCTGTTATTTTTATATAAATATTGAAATTTACCCTGATGAGCAAAAACAATACTTGTCATTCTGTCACTCAATCTCAGTCTCTGCTTTGTTTCGGTGCTCGCATGCCAACATAACACGTGCGGCTCAGCACCTACTGCCCTTCTAATTACCCCTGGAAGGAGGGGTTGATCTAGTGGTCGTCCCAGAGGGGTTACTGGTCCTTTAGATCCTTAAGCTTAAGGAGGGGGGGGGGACCTGTGAAGTCTGTGGAGAACATCTCTGAGGGTTTGACACATAGAATGCACTTGACTTGAGATGAAAGAAAGCCAAATATGTTGCAAGAAGCAAGGAGAGGTGTGTGTGTGTGTGTGTGTGTGTGTGTGTGTGTGTGTGTGTGTGTGTGTGTGTGTGTGTGTGTGTGTGTGTGTGTGTGTGTGTGTGTGTGTGTGTGTGTGTGTGTGTGTGTGTGTGTGTCCAGATGGTGTTCTCATTAAGGAAATTACAAACCAAAATGAGGATCTGTATTAAAGCTGGGCAGGCCGGGTGCGTTCCTCGCTGCTCTGCCAACTCCCAGAGGGATACGCACTTCAAGAGAATGGCGCACACACACACACACACACACACACACACACACACACACACACACACACACACACACACACACACACACACACACACACACACACACACACGTGCACACACGTGCACACACAAAGAGTTTGCACCAGGGTTAATAATTTAACAGCTAAACACAACAAAACGGGATCCCCACGGAACAGAAGCCAATATGATGCAGTATGAAACCAGAACGCTGAATTATTAGACTATGAAGGAATGTAGGTCAAGTAGGGATCTCCTTATCGTACGCTAGCTTATTACCGACGAGACAATGTTCTGGCTATATGTTTAACTTAATCTCTTTTAAAGCAGCACCCCAGAGAACAATGATAGGAATGCATTTGGGCAGGTTTGCCTCCTTCTTCAGGTGCTGCGTGTGGTAGAAACACTATCATCAGCACCACCACCACCACCATAATCTGCTCTGAGGAGACGCTGTTGCTACTCAGTTAGACATGAGGCGAAAGGTGTGAATGGAACATAAACAACTATCGGGGTAATGTTTAACATTGAGAACTTGTGTTCTCGGTGTGTGTGTGTGTGTGTGTGTGTGTGTGTGTGTGTGTGTGTGTGTGTGTGTGTGTGTGTGTGTGTGTGTGTGTGTGTGTGTGTGTGTGTGTGTGTGTGTGTGTGCGTGCGTTTGTGTGTCTCTGTGTCTGTGTGTCACTCCAACTGACAGTTGCTCGCGTCTGGTTTGGCTGACGCACAGGGAAAAAACATCCAGGAAACTAACAATAATAACTATCCATGTGCACTTTGCCGCTCGCGGCTGTAATTACGCACGAGAAAGCAGCGAGTCAGCGCATGACAACGGGTGGGAGGGACCCGATCGGTGAGGGTCAGAAAGCATTGTTGGGTGCTCATCTGTCACGTCTGGTTGACCGGGCTTTTCCTCACATCTCTCAAAACCCCCCACACACACACCTCGCCTGTCCAGCTGAGCCAGACACAGACACAGACACAGACACAGACACAGACACAGACACAGACACAGACACAGACACAGACACAGACACAGACACAGTCTCTCTCTCTCTCTCTCTCTCTCTCTCTCTCTCTCTCTCTCTCTCTCTCTCTCTCTCTCTCTCTCTCTCTCTCTCTCTCTCTCTCTCTCTCTCTCTCTCTCTCTCTCTCTCTCTCTCTCTCTCTCTCTCTCTCTCTCTCTCTCTCTCTCTCAGCAGAGTGATTAATTTCAGATGATAAATTCAGTCTCTACAATGGACCTCGGCGGTCCTTCAGAAATGTAATACATAATTAATTCAATATTTTTTGGGGGGGGGGAATTAACGACATATTCGTATTTCCGTATTTTCCTCGAATGTGCATTTTCTTTTTGACTCATTATAGTCACGCAGTCATCACAATAGGCTTCATTACAACCTCGTTATTAACGAACCAATTAGGCTTATTCTAATTGATGTCAAATTAATTGGCCAATCGAAGAGCGGCACAATGTATCAAACATTTTAATTGGTTTGCTCATTTTTAAATGACATGCCCGATTGCCTCCGTGGTGTCACGCAGCGTTCATCTGGCAGTGTCCCCACATCACCCCGGTAAAGTTACATACAGCTCGTACAGTTTAATCTTTCCTCAAAAATGTTACGTCAACCGAGCGCAAGACGCGAGGAACTAACCTTTCTGTGGCGCGTGCTAATGAAGCCGTTAACACATCAAACATGCATGCGCTGCACTGGCACATTGCCCAAAACGAAATTGCCAACTCTAAATGTGTTTAAGCAATTTTGACATTTTCTCTTGGATGTCTTATAACACATGCACAAATGCTGCTGTGGGTGCGTGCACATGCTCCTTGCAGTGGGGTTTGCAGCAAGGTGTGAAGGATTCAGAGCAAGTCTTGAGAGAGAGAGAGAGAGAGAGAGAGAGAGAGAGAGAGAGAGAGAGAGAGAGAGAGAGAGAGAGAGAGAGAGAGAGAGAGAGAGAGAGAGAGAGAGAGAGAGAGAGAGAGAGAGAGAGAGAGAGAGAGAGAGAGAGAGAGAGTGACAGAGCGGGGGTCTTTACTCACCACCCCCATGTCCAGCTGCTCCGTAGTCAGGGGAGGCGCCGCTCCGGCCGAATGTAAGAAGCAGATCAGGGGCAGCAGGAACATCTCCGTGGAAATAATCCCCAAGTACCGCGCGCTCCTCCACTTGTGAAACACCGGAGAGATCATGCTGTCCAACTACAACGGTCTGGTCTCCCACTCCGGCAGCCCACGGGTCCACGGGATAAATCCACAGTCCACGGCTCCTCGCATTTGCGGAACGATCTGGGCAAATCAGTCCGTCTTACTGTTGCCCATAAACACGTAAAGCACATTACACAGCACGGCCGAAGTGGATCCTACTCATGCCAAATGGTTTTCAACCCAAGGAGTTGCGTTTTTTTTCACCCAGGCACATGTATGGTCACACAGCATGCAATAATGAAAAAGATAAAAATAAAAACTACTCTTCGCAAAGTCCACCCACGAAGATGCCCTTAGCAATAACACAAAGTTCGCCCCTTTTTGGACGTTCCTACGCGAGCGTGAAATAAATGCCTCCCCACGCGAGCGGTTTCTTCGGCGCGAGCGGAGCCTGATCTTAGGCGCGCGCCGCGGAGATGCTTTGGCACGAGGCTGGGCGGGCGGGGGAATTAAAGCGCCTTCCGCACAGAGCGGTGCCTGTCGGAGCTCGTGACGTGCGTCTTACGCGGTTTGGGCATACACAGATGTAAGACTGGAGGGGACTACGTAACCTCCCAGTCTTCACTATGAGGCCCCTTTCTTTGGCAGGCTTTTTAGGAGAAGCAGTGTTGTTAGTAAAGCTAATTGTGGGATTTGTATATTTAAGTAGTATGAACTGGTAATAGCAGGAGATGCATCCTTGGCAGTGAGGAGGAGAAGACAGGATTGCTAATTCCTGGGAAAAAATTGACTGAATTGATTTTGTGCCACCTTCTATTTTAGAGATGCCACATCCACCACTGTGACATCTCACCGCCTTTCTAATTGTTTTGTGATACCCAAAGTTTAAAAGGTTTTTGTCATGATTTCAAAGGACATAATGCATGAGGTTGACATCGTTTCACAGATGGAGAAGGGTTGCTCATTTCACCTGCTCTAAGCAGGGCAATAATTCATTACCGTTTATCTTTGAGTGGCTTTGTAGTCCTGAAATTAGTCATTTATCATGAAATAACCATTGTGACATAGCAAATCCGAGTTTGAGTGGTACAAAGTAGGCTACTAACGGAGTATGATTGGATAATAATCCATTTAAATGATAAAAACAGTCGTTTGAAAATTATACCTAAATAAGTAGCTACTGTATTTATTCACCTTGTTAGAATGGTAGGTATATTTTATTGAATTAGCATATTGGGATATCAGTATTGCACGAAATATCTCAGTTATTATAACACTTTTTCCCTTGAAACAAACCCATTAAAATATGCCAAGAAAACGAGATGAGTTTTCATTTAAAATCTGATTCATTTGATCCGTCAATCAGGTGCCTAAGGCAAGGCAAGGCAAGGCAACTTTATTTATATAGCACTTTTCATGCACAAGGCAGACTCAAAGGGCTTGACATATAAACATTGTCATACAATAAAGGGTAAAGGGTGAAAAAATACATTAAATGGCAGGCCTGCACAAAGAAATATTTTTCTTCAGTTTGGGTCTCACAAGGTCTTATGAGAAGATTTGTGTGTTCATTTCAAAGAAAATATAGAAAGTTTTACAAAAGGGGAAACTGTACAATACCAGAGGTATAGACCTACTTCTGCTAAAAATTCCTTTCCAAAGAGGATGTTTTTCTATCGGCTGTGCACACATCCTAAGAATAGCCCCTGTTCTGACAACACCCTCACACCTAACAACTTCAAAAACAAAAACTACCTCAGTTTGCATTTTTTGGAATCTCCTGGGCAGGAAGTTCTCCTGCCACACCGGGTGACCTACCATTTAAAAATAGGAATGATTTTAATGCTGATAGACTGACCTTACGTCCCGCTATTTGATCCCTCCTAAACTCCTGACGAGGGAGCCCCCCTGCCCATCGGCCAGCGGTGGGTCTCGGTGGGAGAGACCCACCAGGACATGGTAACACAGCCCTTCCAGATTGACAATTTCACGCTTGGCCCTCTTCTCTCCACATCGTCTCTTATTAATGGCTCCTTCTCCGGCATGTCAAGGGCTCCGGAGTGCCTGGGGTTCAAACAAAGCAAAGGGCTGGGATGAAGACACAGGTGCTCCTCATCACACTGACTACAGGTCTGCTGCTGTGATGCACCAGGGCGCTGATAGTAGACGAGTAGACTTATCCTAGCTATCTTAGTTGTATATCTTGAGTAGGGGTTAACCTAACGATTGTTAGTCCTTTGCATTTGGTTCTATGAACATCCTTACAACAGGTCTTACAACAGCAGGTGACAGCGATATATTTTTTCACTTTCTTATGACATGCATGTACTTATTGTCAGTCACTTTGGATAAAAGCGTCTGCTCAATTCCCTAAATGTAGAAAAAATAAATGTAGACTAAACTAGTGGAGATATCTTCTCCCAGTGCCCCGGTATATCCATGAGACTCATATTAAGTGTTGTGAGTGACATCTGTGTTTGTCCTACGTTGACACCTCAGTGGAAAGGGTCTATTGGCTGAATGATACATTTCTCACCCATTATTCAATGCAGATGTTCTTTCTAGTTTTTTTTCTTTTTATGCTGGCTCATCCATCTCCTGAAAGGATAAGCAAAGCAGCAGAACACTTAGTGAAACCACATCACAATCACACAGTAATTGTGAGCGTTCGTAATGAAAAGCGCACACAGGAATAATGGATTCCTCATCCCCAGATGAGCTGATGGCCATTACTCATCGGATGGTTTAACATTGTCGTTTATTTGTAGACATGCAATCGGCTCTGAATGTAGTAACGCTTCAGTGTGATACAACTCATGAATATGTGTGTGTGGGTGAGTGAGTGAGTGAGTGAGTGAGTGAGTGGGTGAGTGAGTGAGTGAGTGAGTGAGTGAGTGAGTGAGTGAGTGAGTGAGTGAGTGAGTGAGTGAGTGAGTGAGATGGCGTGCGTAGGTGTGTGTGTGTGTGTGTGTGGGTGTGTGTGGGTGTGTGAGTGAGTTGGTGTGCGTAGGTGTGTGTGTGTGTGTGTATAAGTGTGTGGGTGCTCAGGTGAGTGAGTTAGTGTGCATAATCGTTTGTGGGTGCTCGAGTTTGTAAGGGAGTGTGTGGATGTGCGTAGGTGTGTGTGTGTGTGTATAAGTGTGTGTGCTGCTGAGCATGCGTGAGTGAGTAATTGAGTCATTGTTGCCAAGGTGTGTGTGAAGGTCTGTGTGCGTATGTGTGTTTACAAAAAATTCCGGCTGATAGACTAAAACATCTTATTCATAATAGGCATAGTTGTCATTTATTTCTCATGAAGTATGGAATTCTCTCAGTTCAAGCAGATGCCAACCACTCCCACTTCATTACTCCATTCCCTGCACAAACTCAGTATTTGATTTCAATATTTTTCACACTGACAAACTCATGTTTAAATATGGTTCTCATTGATTAAGTAGGGAGAAAGAAAGGCACTCGAAGATTAATGACACTTTTCGGCACTCCATTTTAATTTTGGGCAAAGTTTAAACAGTCATTATTGAGTCTCCGGGAGCAAGAGCCATTTCGTCTTCGTTATTCTGCCATCGAGAGATGGACAGATCAGATAATTACAGTTTTGACTGAGTTGAAGCCCTTGGCTGGCATTATTTAACACGTGTATGAAGATTGGTGGTGTAGGGACAGAGTACAGAGCCAGCTTTATTTCCCTCAATGATGTTGTTAATGTCGGCTTTTTCAGACACTGGTGGGCTGTGCTTACCAATCACTGTTAATCTCAGTCAGTCAGCTAGTTAGGTAGTCACTTTGTCAGTTAACTCATTTGTTGGTTAAGAGAGAGAGTGTGCGTGTGCGTGTGCGCGCGTGTGCGTGTGCGTGTGTGTGTGTGGGATTGGCCCTTGAGGGACGGTACAGGAAGGTTTCTTTATTGCTTCCGTTGTAGCGGAAGTTAATTTGTGAGAGCTGGAGTCCGAGTGTCAATATCGAAATTGACAGTCCACCACTCATTGTACATTGACAAGGAAAGGCAATCAATGCCAAATATTGACATTGCTAAATATATAAAAAAATCAATCTTTATGTAATGTCCCAGAGGAAGAGGGACCTTCATTTACAATCACACCAAGACTACACCATAATGAATTATGAATTTGTAAAAATACATTCCTAAAATGTCCAAAATCTGTGTTCAGGTGACGTTGCTTGATCAAGATATTCCATGACTCCGCTTTACTGAAGCTGTCCTTCCAAGATCAGTTCTGGAACGAGGAAAATAGAGTGGGTTGATTTAATAAAAAAATATTTTTTTCCGGCAATGGCTTTATAAATAAACAAATACCGATGGTTTATACCTCTCTCAGCCAGAGAAGACCATCTAGTCTTATCATACAGGATACAGTATGGGGTAACGTAACTATCACCAGAGACCAGTCATGACCCTAATATCTCAAGCAAGGCCATCTTTTGCTCAAGATCATAGATTTCAATTTCCAATGATCATTTCTCTGTCGACCCGTAAAGAAAACACGTTTAAAGGACAATACGCATCTGGATGATCAGACACTCGTAAACTGTCCCTCCTGGCTCCACTGAAACATAACAAAGAGGCACTTTCTCTTTTAGAATCAAGGCGGGTCGCATCCGTACAGAGTTTGTGGACAAAAAACAAGTACTTCACAAAATGTTTTATCAAAGAGACCAAAATGCTTCTGCCGGCGATGCAGCTCAGATGCTCTTAGGCAGAATCAGCACAAAGGCATCTTCATAAATTATATTAGTGATCAACGTTTCGTGAAGCCAGAAGAGACTAGGGTTATCCTGGTTTGATCACCCATACCTGTATGCTCCTTTGAAACCGACCACTTCCATTTAATATAATAATCTTTAATCTATTGATGATTGTTTATTAATCAGCCGTCATCAGACCAACAGTTTCCAACGCATGTTGGCTTAGATTCTGATCTTAGACGAAAAACCGGATCCGAACAACTAGTTTGATGTCACCAACCGATGGCATTTTCCTACCTCGTCCTGAATTATTCCCAGCACGGCCCTACTCCTCAGATGCCATTCATGTATCTATTTTCTCTTCCTTCACGTTTCCAATCCTTTTAGCTGCAGAGCTCTCCCTCTGCCCCGTGTCCTCCACACGGGGCAGTGTTCCCCAAGGCTGGGCATCCCAACAGAAGAGGCAGCCAAGCAGGCTAACCCACCAGCCTCTCAACCCGCCCCCCTGGTTCCACTGGCCGGTTGATCAGTATGACTGGGACACCCCCTTTACTCCCTCCTCCCCCCTCCTCTCCTCTCTTGCAGGACCTCCATCAGGATCAGGCCCTCCTTAGAAACATGTCCTCCTCTACCTCAGTAACATGTCATCCTCTTCCTCAGTACCACCCCTCCTCTACCTCAATTACATATCCTCCTCTTCCTCAGTAAAATGTCCTCCTCTTCCTCAGTAACACCCCTCCTCTACCTCAATTACATATCCTCCTCTTCCTCAGTAAAATATCCTCCTCTTCCTCAGTACCACCCCTCCTCTACCTCAATTACAAATCCTCCTCTTCCTCAGTAATATATCCTCCTCTACCTCAGTAACATTCCTTCTCTTCCTCAGTAGCATATCCTCCTCTTAGTCAGCGACTTCCTCTTCCTCAACACCCCTCCTCTCCCTCACTGACATCCCCTCTTCTTCCTGACCAACTCCCACTCATCTCTCTCACAGGGGTTAAAGTTAAGCTAGATCATTGTCAGGTACACAGAGAAACAGGATCAAACTGGGCGATGAAAAGCTTAAGACATGCAAGTCACCAGCACCCTACCAAATGCAACTATCTTAAGGCTCGCCCTGATAGCCTGTAATCTGTAGCCTAAGCAACATCGAATGTGGCTAAGGCTTTCCTTGGAGCCTGTAAGCCCTAAGTAACACCTAATGTAGCTAGGGATATCCCTATATCCTCAAGCCCTGATCAACATCTACTGCAGCTATGGCTATCCTTTTATCCTTGAGCAAGATAACTGTAGCTAGGGCTATCCCTGTAGCCCTAGGCAACATATCAAATCTATACGCGAGAACATATGCTATGATATCGATGTCCACCGTATATAATATAGGACATTTTTTAATTCTACTTTAAGAGCGAGTTTGTATATATGTTAACATATTTTACCACAGGCAACAACACATGGCAGCAAAAAACAAAATTATATCAAAAATATAGAAACAATATTAGAATAGAAGTTCATGTGGCATTAAAGGAAGAAGAGCAGAGTTACGGCTAATGGACGTCAGCGGCTGTTCAAGTGGCTGATGCCCTGCACACACTGTCCTTCAGTCTGGATGTACGAGAACAGACAATCCCTCCCGCCTCTTCCTCACCCACCTGCACTCCTCTTCCTCACCTACATCCCCTCCTTCTCCTCATTGACCCCCTCTCCTCTTCTTCACTAACACCCCTTCCTCTTCCTCACTGAAACCCCCCCCTCCTCTTCCTCACATACATCCCCTCATCCTTGCTAACCCCCCCCCCCCGCTTTCTCACCCACCTCCACTCCTCTTCCTCACCCACCTCCCCTCCTCTTCCTCATCCACCTCGACTCCTTTTCCTCACCCACCTCCCCATCCTGTTCCTCCCCCACCTCCCATCGTCTTTCACATCAACATCCTCTACCTCACCCACCTCCCCTCCTCTTCCTCACCCACCTCCCCTCCTCTTCCTCACCCACCTCCCCTCTTCCTCATCCACCTCGACTCCTCTTCCTCGCCAATGCCCCCTCCTCTTCCTCACTAACAGCCCCCCCCCCCTCCTCATTGTCACCAGGAGCAACCAGTGTTCTCAATATGTCCATCGCTGAGGCGCAACGCCCGCAGCCGTCGCCACGGCAGCACATCATTCGCGGCAAGCTCACTTTGAGCACCCAATGGATTATGACTATTGGATTAACCAACCGCTAACAGATGAGAACTCATGGGCGGCGACGCTGCAGAATGAGGGTGAGAGAAGGTCATTGCTTATCCCAGCTACCGAAATGCAACCTCCGTTCTCTTGATTCCTACGAGCCGCGCACGCCAGTTAAGAGTTAACAAACTACAGGAGACATTTATAGGAAACTGATACACCATGTCAGTCCATCCGTCGGTCTCTCTCCCTCTCTCTCTCTCTGCCCCTTTACCTCTCTCCCTCCACCTCTCGCCCCTGCTTCCCTCAGTGGATTGCATCAGCTAATAATCTCGCCGACTGCCTCCCCTGATCCACTGAGTGAGTGATAAAAACTGAATAGCCCACCCACCCCTCTGTCTCCAGAGCATTTGACTCTGCTAGTTAGCTCCACAGACAGATTATCCTTCATGAAGTCATACAGGTGGACGGCTCACATCCAAGCAAGTCCTCTGTCGCACGCCGTTAAGTTCCTTCCGTCTATTAATAACACTTTCTTATTGTACACGCGCCCACTTCATCATGTCCTCCAGTAATGAAGCATCACTACTTAATAAGGGCTTATTATGAAGTGCATTTCTTACAAGTTGATAACAGCCGAGGTGCTTTTGTGGGTGTGTGTATGTGTGTGTGGTCAGACCAGATGCTCCGCGACAGCCGCAAGTCCATCATTCGTGACATCCTCATCAAGGAGCGGTTTGCCATATGTCATCCATGCAAAATATATAAAAAAAAAAAAAAGCCCAGCATAACACCCTGTTCTACCTCAATGCACGCCGGCCACACCACAGCCGTGAAAGTATGTTTTCGTGCCCTGATCCATTTATGCCGCCTTATGTTTCCTGCGAGTCTCCTGGTGTCTGAGCAGAAGCAGCACAGGAGAGGAATACTGAAACAGGAGAGGTTAAGAGGTTATGGATCTGCATGGTATAGATACATGGAGGCTTGTCTCGTCCTTTCATGATAAGCAGATCACAATGTAATCCCTGTAGGCCCCTTCCCTCCCCCCTACATCTCCAGTCTCCGGTTAGTGGTCACGAGATTGGAAACAGTGATCAGTGCAGGCCAACCTGAGGGGGGGGGGGGGGGGGGGGGGGGGGCGTGTCTTCAGACCCCCGAGGGAAAAGACACGCCGTTTCTCCTTGCGTCTGCATGGCTTTCCAATCTCTCTCTCTCACTCACACACACACACACACACACACACACACACACACACACACACACACACACACACACACACACACACACACACACACACACACACACACACACACACACACACACACACACACACACACACACACACACACACACACACACACACACACACACACACACACACACATTTTTTGCAAAGAACTTCCTCCAGATGCAGAATATATTGCATGTGCTGTAAATCCAGGTATTTCTGTGGTAACCGTAACATTCAGCATAGAATTCCCTCACACCGGCCTTGAGTTGGTTTTGCTCTGGACTCTATGGTTTTGCTCTGGACTTTATTGATTGTCATAAGAGCAGTGTTTCATTATATATCACCCCATGTGTTGCCGGGAACCAGCACAACCACCCTTACCCAACCTCAAAACCCTGAGGTTGTTCATCTGTGTGTGTGCGTGTGTGTGTGGAGCGGTATGGAGATCGCAAAATTAAAACGAGTTCTTCCGGTAAGCAATAGATTAGTAATAATGTTGGAGGAAAGGTTGGGTTGTTCATATTGCTTTTTCCCGCGCTGATCATTATCCAACACGCAGGGGAGACATCAAAGTCAGGCGTCATTATCATCATCATCACCATCACCATCACCATCATCTAGACGTCCCTACTCCTCTTCTGGCTCCCTGGTTGTTGTTACTCATCTCGTCTTTAATATCTCTGCTGTGCCAAGTTCAAGCACAGCCCACCTGCTTCCTTGGCTGGTAACCGCAAGGCTGTCGAGGTGTCCCTGAGCAAGGCACCTAACCCTAACTGCTCCCGATGAGCTGGCTGTCGCCTTTGCATGGCTGACTCCGCCGTCGGTGTGTGAATGTGTGTATGAGTGGGTGAATAGGAGGCAATATTGTAAAGCGCTTTGGGTGGCCACTGGCCACTACAGAAAAAGCGCTATATAAATAAAAAATATAAAAGTCCATTTACCATTTCCTTCTTTATGAGCAATATCATCAGTTGGTAAATAAAAGAGATAAGTAGTTTGAAGAATTGATAAAGATAAGTATTATTGTCAATATTCATATTATTAAGCAGAATTCTTTATTTTTCAAGAAAGAAAAAAACACAGCGCATAATTGTTTTTGATTGTAAGTGTAACACTTTACAAAGTCTCCCTCTTATAACATTGGCAAACTCGTTTCTACAGAAAGTACATTTATCAAATAAAAAACTACAAATACTCCAATTGCATGTGCTTCTTTTAGCCTTGTATAACACACACACACACACACACACACACACACACACACACACACACACACACACACACACACACACACACACACACACACACACACACACACACACACACACACACACACACACAATGTTCTGGTAAACAAACACATTTGGACTCCGTTGGCACACTGTAGACTTCAATTAGAGTCCCCAATGAAAGCCAATGTAAGGAGATAACCTCAATTTAACTGTCAACAATCTATTGTCAACGCCTCTTGGCCTCCGTTAAGTATACACATAGATACTGCATCTCCCCTCCCCTTAACCACAGAGCTTCTCTCATAATGGCTGGTGTATCGCGTTGTGTGAAAATCCTCTTTATTAGCAAGCGTAAATGAAAGGGTGGGAAGTAGAGGCGGACAGGAAATGAGACAGGAAGTTGTCACCGCTGGACAGAAAGAGAAAGGGAAAGCGAGCACGCCCTAATGAACGCGAGCACACTCTTATGAACTGAGTGGAGCCGACCATGTCCTTGTTTACATGGAGGGTGTTCGTTAATGTGTTTGGCCAGGGTGCTGAGGTCGCTTTGTTCATACTGTGCGTGACCCCGAATCAATTCAACGGAGGACACCGTTTGAAATGCTTGTTTATTAGCCGAGAGTTTTTGTTGGATGCAAGCTTTTATGGTTTAGTTTGAATAAGCATGGCATGTTAATAAATAGAGCTACTATTTAACTCGGTAAAAAGTTATTTGTTGAGCTCCTACTCATGGGGACATGAACTCACCTTCTTGTTTCAAGTATTAGCTGTACCGCTTCATTAAAACTGAATCGTTCACTTAGCGGGCGGGTGTTTGGCTTTGCGTCAAAGTGCGAGTTCCACATTTTCCCAATTAGTATGAGCACAAGCTACAGACAGGACTCTGGAGTGTTTATTCCTACACAAAACAATTAAAGTGAGACTCAGCTGCTCCAAGAGAGAAAGAAAAAAACACAAAAGGATGCAAATCAAATTGTTGACTACACCTTCCATTGCAATGAAGTCATAATAAGGTGGATTTCCAGAGAGTCTCATTAGATTAAGTTGTTTATGGTACCATTTATAAAATAAAAAAAGGTTGACAATGGATATAGATTTAGAGTGAGCACTTGGTTGCCTCTTCCCACGTCAATATTTACTCATTCACCAATGTGACCATGACCCTTTAACGAGGATACCCCCAATTACAAGCACCAATTATCCGCAAGTGCTAATAACAAAAGCAAACCAAGCTGACAAACAAACAAAGCACACTGTATTAATCCTGAGGGAAAATTCAGATGTTACAGCAGCAAAAGTCCAACTGTAAAATAGATGTAATATAGATGATAATTAAAGCTGCTTTGGGTACGATTTAAGAGTTGTACAGAGGGAGCAGAATAGATGTCCCTTCCCCCTTCTACTCCCTGCCTCTCTTTGTTACTCCGCCATTGAGAAGTGTTGCATTTCAAGCATCTGTGATTGACAGGTGAGGTCTGAAATCGAAATTGGCTCGTACAGAGGCAGGCACAGTGACCTCAAAACGGTTATTCTCCCAGCGCGTTCCCTCACTAATAGCTAATGTATGGCTAGGCCATTCCTCACCAATGAAACTCAAATGATTGCTCTCCCAGTTTACTTACTGCTGCTTTAAACACCAATCAAACAGTCAATTCAAGGGTGAGTCACGGCTGGGTGATGCTGGGGCCACAGATGGTGTCCGACGATCGGATAGCTGCCGGCCTCACGGCCTCACAGCTCATCATGGCGAGGGCAGAAGGGGTTCTCCCCCCACCATTCCCGCCATCACCTCTGGACGAGCCTGGCCGGGTCTCATCAGAATGATGGCCCCGTCGTGGACGAGTTGCACAGTGCTGTCCTGACGATAGAACAGAAGAGGGCTTAGAATGTACCGCCAGCCTGTCAAGACAGCTTACCTCTAGCCTTATCTAGGGATCCTGCTAGAGGTAGCAGTCAACTACATCCATCCATGTTCTCTTCGTCTTGCCGACGCGAGGCTGCACGTGCCTGGTGCTGCATCGATAGACTACACTGTAAGACTCCTCTGAACGAGTCCTCTGATCAAGTCCTGTTTATCAGACTTCTTTATGAATCCTCTTTATGAGACCTCTTTATGAGTCCACTTGATGAGTCCACCTTTTGAGTCCTCTGTAAGAGTCCTCTGCACGAGTCCCTATGTACGACGACTCCTCAGAACGAGTCCACTTTATGAGTCCACTATAAACTCCTCTGTACAAGTCTGTACGAGTCCCTCTATAAGAGTCCTCGATAAATCTCCTATGCAGCAAGTCCTCTGTACGGGTCATTCTATAAGAGTCCTCTGAAGGAGTCCTCTGAAGGTGTCCTCCGTACGAGTCCCTCTATAATAGTCCTCTGAAGGAATCCTCTGTACAACTCCTCTGTACACAGCGTTATCCTCTGGGATGCAGTCGACCTTGGAGGAGTCTGGCAAGCGGCACGTTGCGGGGCAAGACGGAATGCATGTGCAGACACACAAGTTTGTTTGCTTGTTTGCAACCCAGCACCATTCAACAAAGCAATCCCGTCTTTCTTCCAGATAAATGGAGAATCCGCAGGGATATTTGGCAACGATAAGATAAAACGTTTCTGTAATGTGCTTACAGAGCAGAAGGGGCTTGCTGTATCAGAGCCTGTCTCGGCATAGCGGGTTATTCTGGCAGAAATGTGTTGGCGAGGCGCTGAGAAGCGGTGAGATAAAAAAAACAGCTGCATCTCTGCTTTGTTTACAGTTTCTATGACAACAAGCCGTTTGAGCTCCTTAGCTTCCAGCGCAACATCGTAACGATAACATCCATGAGGGATGAGCATTGTTTGAATCTGAAAAAAACTTGAGTTTGGATTTTTGAAAGACCATTCGGAAAAGTTCAGAGACCTTTAACCCGAGTCGACCGAACGGCGAACTTAAATGCTGAAACACTCTTGGAAAGCGATGCACGGCTATGCGATTGTTGTGTAGGCGTCCGCAGGCGTCCACTTACGCTTTTTAAAAATCAGTGAAAGTCGCAGGCTCTCAGAGGTCGACGCTATGTGGACATGGAGCGGTGTTAAAGTTCAAGGGAGCACGACTGAAATACAATTTGATCCATAAACATCTCCATTACATATCAGATGGTAGGCCTATGCTGAATACAACCATGTGGAAGGGCAGTGCTGGGGGAACCGATACTGTATCATATTGTACACACACACACACACACACACACACACACACACACACACACACACACACACACACACACACACACACACACACACACACACACACACACACACACACACACACACACACACACACACACACACACACGCCCACGCACAGACATTGCCTCTGGAGATAAATGCACCCTTAGGTAGGGTCAAGACTTTTAAATGCCAGGTCCCGGACCGGGCTTGTGGAGGAGGTTTGTATCTCCATGGAGATCCCCAGAGAATCTATCTGGCACAATACCGGGCAATACATTTCTGATTTGTTTTTAACATGGAGCAAAAGTATATTTAAGTAAGCCATACATTAATCACAGATCACAAAAATCCTGCTCTGAAGTGTTGCTTACACATTCAAAATAATTTTCCCATTCAAAATCAGGGGGGAAAGTTCTCAATAGAAACCCTCCTCCAGAATGTGAAGATGTTTATTGGAAGGTTGCTTATGCTTCTTGGAAGAGAGTTGTTTGGCCTCTGCGCCCTGGACTGCCACGAGACAGTGGTTCACCGTTGATTCACTATTCCAGATAGGTAACAGAGCAGGTCCCCTGAGCATTTTGCAGCACCTGCAAGTGCAAAATAAACAACAACACAAACAGAGAGAATGCCGAATACCAATACGGAACCAGGTAGTCCCATGTTTAGAGTAGCTATTAAAAAACAGATGCTAGCCATGTCTTGAGATGTGTTATCCAACATAAGTGACCGATGATAGGACAGAGTAGTCAGAAACCATCCAACCAAACGATTTACTACATCGTCATTTGGAAAAGCGACTTACATTCAGACATATCATTAAGGAGCAGGTAGGGCTTGTACGTCAGAATGCATCATGGGATTTTTTTATTGGCGATACCCCCCTGCCATATGGAGAGGACTCACAAGAGCAAAATCCGACAGAAATATACCATAAAGGCTTAGGAAACTCTATTTAACCATGTCTCATATGTGAAACGCTGTGGCAGTTTCAAACACAATGTCAACAAACAATTTCACAATTAATTATAAAACAACGACCAAAAAAGTATCACTACCAGTATCAAAACGTAGATGGTCGTTGTGTCGATGTGACGTTGTGTTATACAAGCCCTACAGGGGCTCGGGATCTCTTGTTTTAAGGATGGCCACAGGTTAGGCTGAGAACACCAGGGGAATCAAACCCAGTAACCTTGACGACCAATCCACTGCGCCTCCATCCTGCCACACACTTTCCCACAACTTCTATAAGTGGATATGTTTGTGGCCCCTAGTTGACACACATTACCGCCAGCTGCACCATGATGAATGCATTAGTGGTCCAATGAGTGAATGGCATGGAGCGAGATTGACTCTGCCGCCCTCCCTTCAACACCGACCATGACGCGGAATCAGCCTCATTTTCATCATGGCTCATATATCTGCACGTGTGTGTGACTGTGTGTGTGACTGTGTGTGTGTGTGTGTGTGTGTGTGTGTGTGTGTGTGTGTGACTGTGTGTGTGACTGTGTGTGTCCATTTGCATGTGTTGTGGCTGTGCGTGCGTGCAGGTCCGTGTGTGCGTCTGTATATGTGTGTGTATATTGCGTGGCACGCATCACAACCTAATGACAAAAAAATTCAGGATCCACAATTATTTTCTCTTTTGTTCAGCTCCAGGAAGGCCAGTTGGAATCAGCAAACAAATCCTCAAAGACATCGTTCTTCGTCACAGTGGTGGTGTTAGAGAGCCAGACTTTGACTGGGAGAAATATCCCGTCTCCAAACCCTAATCGTGTAAACCATCAGGGTCCACGCATATAACCAGAGGATTTAATTACAAGCGGAGCGAGGCAGTCATAGGCTTTTCATTTTTCAATTGAAACGGATTATCGTCCTCTTCACTATGGCCATGAAATTGCCTAAGCTGCCCGTTCTGTTCTCCATTAGCCCTATAAGACGCCGGCGTTGGCTTTGCAAAAAGCAAGAAAAGAGAAAAACCTTTTAACTTAGACGAGTCTTCACAACCTTCCAATCCATGTTAAACCTTTATCTATCGCATCTTTATCTACCGCTTTTATCCTTCAGTTTGGTCTCTCCCTCTATCTCTCTCTCTCCCAGCTAATGGAAAAAACGACGTGAAACAAAGCCACACTTGAACAAGTGTTGTGTGGAGCACATGCACTCGCACACTTCGGCAGGCACTAGCGAAAAACAACAAGAACCACATCAAAAAAAGCTGCAACCGAAACCGCTCATGAATATTCAGCGGTACATCTGACAGCCCGTGCTGCTGTGCCAAGCGTTCTGCTTGTGAGAACTCGTCAGAGAAAGGAGGCTGGTTGATTTATGTTGGCCATGATGGACTCTCTCTCTCTCTCTCTCTCTCTCTCTCTCTCTCTCTCCGTCTCGTCTCTCTCTCTCTCTCTCTCTCTCTCTCTCTCTCTACTCTCTCTCTCTCGTCTCTCTCTCTCTCTCTCTCTCTCTCTCTCTCTCTCTCTCTCTCTCTCTCTCTCTCTCTCTCTCTCTCTCTCTCTCTCTCTCTCTCTCTCTCTCTCTCTCTCTCTCTCTCCTCAGAGAAGACACAGGGACATGTATGAGGCAGTTTTTGTGATCATAGCCCCATCATGGCTGCTATGATACTATGCCGCTAACCAGGCCCCTCAGAGAATTCTCTTTTGTTTGTTTTAGAGCTAAAGACTGCTCCTACACACAAACAGACGCACACGCTCGACAATGTAGGCTGATGCCGACAATAAACACAAATTCAGGAAAAAAATATATAGATACGTTCATAGTTTCCAATACAAGTCACACATAGTTGTGTTAAAATAGCAGGCATGTGTACGAGTGTAAGACAGGTAATACATCCATCATTAATAATGGAGTGTCAGCACTGATTGAACACTCAAAGTTCCCGTATGGGCTCTCCTCTTCAGCTATACAGTTCCTCAGCAGCCATCGGGTCCCCGACCGTGTGGTCTAAATCTCATCCAATGACATCCTCTTGTAATCGGCCTCTCTGTGATCCCGGTATAATGAGCTTGATGGAGATGGCTGCGCACACACACACAGACTTTGGACTCAGATTACAGCAAAATGACACAGCATCTGCCCTCAAACTCTAGTGCTTATGTGGTGGCATGACACTGGAACAAGAATAAAGAAGTCCAAAGCTGAGGCGTTAATGGGTTCAGTGAGTTCAGTGCCCCTCTCTCTCTCTGTGTGTGTGTGTGTGTGTGTGTGTGTGTGTGTGTGTGTGTGTGTGTGTGTGTGTGTGTGTGTGTGTGTGTGTGTGTGTGTGTGTGTGTGTGTGTGTGTGTGTGTGTGTGTGTGTGTGTGTGTGTGAAGCTCAGCTGGTCAGGCCAGGTGTGTGTGCATGTGCGTGCGTGCGCTCACAAAACAACGAAACACCACGTAATAAGAGGCACCGCCTGTTGTGGGGGAGGACACAAACCTATTCGTTTGTTCCCTGAAACGAGTGTGTGAGCGAGTGAGCGACACGTGTGCACACACTGCCACCGACCGAGCGTTGAAGCCTGCTTCCTTTGGAGCCAGAAGCCTTGTAGTTTCCACTTCAGCTAGGCTGGAGGACAGCGCTATTCAGGCTCCATCTCTTCTCCGCGGACCCGGGGGCATGTTCCAGCGCTAAGGGTACGAGCAGGCTATTGATGGCTACTACGCTGCACCAAGCATGAGAACAGGAAGTATATCCACACACACACACACACACACACACACACACACACACACACACACACACACACACACACACACACACACACACACACACACACACACACACACACACACACACACACACACGATACTTGTCACAGTACAGTGTTTTCCATAGAATTGTTTTCAGGACTGGAGGTACGCACTGAAAAAAACCTCAACAAACGAGGCGTGGGGGAGGGCACACTGGGGCGGTTGGCCTCGTTGAGATGGCGCAGGAGGCGGTCTGCAATTTATTTTGTGTGTGTTTTTTCACTTGGTATGTCAGGTGATCACACATTTCAGTCCTTATTATATTCTAATCATATCAAAGCTAAAATGTAGTTTATTGCATCCCTACCTGCATAGGGTAGGGATGCAAGCTTTTTTTTTTGCAAGCTTTTTTCTCTTTGATACACTCACACTCCGCAGTAAATTAAAGGGACTCTGTTATCAATGGCACTTGCATAAAGTAAGATAAAGATAGCACTGGGTTATTTAATTTTTTAATTATTTCATTTTTTTGTCTGCTGGGGGTCCTCGTTGGTCTGTACAATTATAAGAGAAGCACTGCAGTATATTTATGTTGATTTTATAGTTGTAGAACTCTCTTGAGTCCCCTCAACATTATATCCAACAGAAAATCCCATGATGCATTCTGGTGTACATTGTTGTGGGTTTGCAGTCTTTGTTTTCTTTGCCTGAAGCAACAAAAAGTATTTTCCCTCAGGCCATGTATCCCATTCATGACCTTGGATGGTCTCTACCCCCACCAACTACCCCCCTCCCCCCCCCCCCCCCCCCCCCCCCCCCCATCACCCTGCCGACCGCGGGGACGAGTTTATACGTCATATGAACCATAGATGAAAACTTCTTCAGTTTTTGTTTTCTTCAGTAAGTATTTAAATTGTAACTCAAAGTTGTCACTGAAGGAGAAATAGCATGAAAAATCGAACTTGCATATAAATATGAATATAAATATAATACTAACACACTGGCACGGACACCACAGCTTTGCTTGATACCTTATCCTGATTGCTCAAAAGTGTTATTTTTCAATTTCGGGACTCCTCTTTCATTGAAAAATACTGAATCAATGCGCTACAAATAAATAGGAATGAATTTTCCTAACAATGGCGAAACAATATGAAATACAATGATATGCAATATGCAGTAGACTTTAATTTCAGTTGAATAAGTGGATAAATAAAAATCCAATAATATTATAGATGAATGTAAGCCATATCAAATCCCAGTTGATAACTAAGGTATAAGCTGAATAAACCATGCCAGGCTGTCCCAAATATATTAAATAAATTATATAGCAAGGGTTTCCGTCAAAGTGGACAGCCCAGCGTGTTATAATCCTTATTCACATACAGTATCCAGACTGACTGGTCCACCAGCCTCACTTTCTTAAACCAACAACAGCTGAGTCATCCAGGGATCCTTACCAGGGGAAAGCACCCCAAGGTCAAAGCATTGCCAGGGTGGAGATAACAGGACATGACCTCCATGATGACCCTGGTTATACTCTGCCTTGCCCTTGGTCTAAAGTGAGCACACTGACTCTCTATGTGTCAGTGTGTGTCTCTCTGTGTCAGATGTTAGAGTAGCCGTCGGCCATCTCCAAAATCTGCTGAAAATACACTTTCGATTTAATACCCATGAACCTTGAACACCTATACCGCTGTGCTATTGGTTATGATATCATTGTGTGTGCTGGTCTGTTTGTGCATGCAGGTCACCAGAGCCAACATTTCAACAGTTGTGTGACGTTTACATTGTTTTTTGTCATTAATTGACCACCTTGTCGTAGCTTTGCTGTCACGGCTAGCAAAAACGATATTATACCATAACCCAACAGCAGTATTTTGGCAGCTAGCGCAGATGATAGGATATGCACAATACAGAAAGGTAGTAACTTAAGTGACAGCCAGTGGTGACAAGGGGATATGCTAACACAATACGGAACAGTGGTAAGTCACAGCTAGCGATGACAAGGGGATATGCTAACACAATACAGAACCATGGTAAGTCACAGCTAGCAGTGACAGGAAGGTATGCTTATGCAATACGGAACAGTGGTAAGACACAGCTAGCGGTGACAAGAAGGTATGCTTGCACAATACAGAACAGTGGTAAGTCACAGCTAGCGGTGACATGAAGGTATGCTAACACAATACAGAACAGTGCTAAGTCACAGCTACAGGAAGGCATACTAACACAATACAGAACAGTGCTAAGTCACAGCTAGCGGTGACAGGAAGGTATACTAACACAATACAGAACAGTGCCAAGTCACAGCTAGCGGTGATGACAGCATCTGCTATTGCCACAGTAGTACGGACCATGGTTGTCGATGTCGGAAGTTAACATTGATCTTGAAAGAGGGCGACTCCACTGAGCTCCCGGCAAATCTTTTTTCGTCTCTCGGCAAACTGTTTAGGAGACTACAATGAGGAGTTATGCACCTCCTCAATTACAGCTCAGCTCAGACATCAATGGGATCAGTGGGGCAGATTTGGCTGCTCAACCAAATTTCCTCTGAAGGGATGCTAGTGTTGGCGGCTAAACCCGGCGTGCCGATGGGACTCCGATATGTAGAATAAGAAGAAGCAGAAGCATTGGGCTTAATGGTTGATGATGAGTCATTGTTTCCAACACTGCCAAGGTCACTGCAAATGTGTTCTCCATGGAGAGAGGAAGTCATTCTGTATCAAGCAGGCAGCATACTGACAAAGAAGCCGATTTTCTTTTTTGGATGGCCTGGCACTTGATGGCCAAAACCGTAGAAGTTCTTTGAAGATAAACTTGTTTGTCTTCAAAGACTCTGGTTTTTGTTTGGTCACTAATTAGTTATGTTCTCAATGGAGACAACCAAGCCAAAATCCTTCAAACTTCCGCCTTCATTTTTCGGACTTATCACACACTACATTCCATTGTCTTCATCGGCGGTGATTTCGGCAAAGAAACATTCGAGGTGCAAGAAGTGCCTGAAAGAAGTCTGGCGAGGTGTGCATTTCTATGTTTTCTCTGCGATATCGTCATTCACGTCATTCTGAAGTATGCTGCCTGCTTAACCCGGGAGCTTTGATCACCACAGCGCTGATCCGATCGTTATAATAAATCGAATGCATGCATCTCTGTAGGATTCGGACCAAGTGAGTGCATTATTTATGCAGCAGAAGGTCTTGGGCTCTTGAGGAGCGGAACCTTATTGCTGGGGATTCTGATATTCTCTTGGATGCTGTTCTCCAGCATAGCCAACTCACTATTAAGACCAGCCATCTCATTACCAACCTATACTTCTTGTTGTCGCAGACCCCTGCTCGTGGAAGAGAGTGCACCACTAATGATTGCAAACGATTAAGGACATAAACATTGTATTCTTTGCAAAGTGCCAGACGAGTAGCGCTCTGTAGTGATTGGAACAGGATTCTAGGGACAACTCGGCTAACTAGCCATTGAACTTGTGTTTTTTGTTGTTGTTTTGGTTGGGCTGTCTCTGACTGTACTGATTGCAGAGGGCACAATGTAAAGTGTGTTTCTAAGAGCCCTGATGCATTCTGTATATCGTTATCGGAAACTGTTGTCTTGGTTTGGAGTATTTAACTTGTTTTTGTTCCAGTATTGATGATATGTGTTGTCCTTGTTCTTTACCTCACCACATATGTGCACATTTTGCGTGTAAATATATGGAAAAATATCCATAAAAAAGAGAGAATGACAGATACCTAATGAAGTTAACAACCTAATTTCATGGGGCATCACACCAATGCATGGAAGAATGAAGAAAAAGGAAATGACTTGACGTTCGCTTATATCACATTTTAGGCCTCAATCTATGCGGCTTGTATCAAAACACGCTACGTAACATTCCACAAGCCACGGACATCGCCTCAAAAACGAGCGCCGTCTTCAATCAAATTACCATTGCTTACAGAGCCATCCCGTTCCCGGAGTGGTGACACTCTGCGGGGAATCCGATAATTAGGTTGTTTTCAGCCTTCAGGCTTCAACACGGAATAAGAACACATAGTTTCAGAGTGAAATGTGTAAACCCATCTCACATCTTCCTCCGGATGGGAGAGTTAGCATTGTTGGTCGACTTTGCCAGAGAGTGAAAGAGTGGAAGGGCGTTAAATCCCTCTGAGGGCCAGAAGTAGGACACCCTGGTGGGACGCAGCATTGTGATCTAGTTCAGCCTGTACTGCTGCAACAACCTGCTGGAGGAAGGAGAGAGAAAGGAAGAGCAATAGATATAGAGAGAGATATAGAGCTGTATGGAGATGGAAACAGACAGAGATAGATATGAAGATAAAGAGCGATGGGATGGAGAAAAGAGATAGATGGCCAGACAGATAGAGAGGTGTATAGATAGATAGATGAACTGATTGTTTGATAGCTTTATTGATTCTCTTTGATTGATTGATGTACACAGCAAATCAAACACTATTATCTAGCAGTGATCAAATGATTGATCGTTTGAATAATCTCTTGATCCGTTGAAAGTTGTGATGGATGGGAAAACAAATCAGCCATGCGTCAGCAGTCACAGTGTGTGTGTGTGTGTGTGTGTGTGTGTGTGTGTGTGTGTGTGTGTGTGTGTGTGTGTGTGTGTGTGTGTGTGTGTGTGTGTGTAGACCCTATAAGGGGGACTAGACAGGCCCAGTGTTGGGTGTGGAGGTGACAGTGTGTTGCTAATGAGCACTGGACCATCCCAATCAGATGGTGTGTTTACTCTGCTTATTCACCCAGCACTGTCAAGTCTTCCATGAAAACAGGTAAACAGGTGACTGACCGATCCCTCCAGCGATGAGCTGTGGAGGACGTTATGTACAATGGGGTAAGCCACAAGGGATTTTTACACAGAGCCGGGAATAAGATAGCCCATCCATGCCTTCAAATCCTCTATTGGTATTTTTAACTATCCATCATTGTATTCATCCATCTGGCCACCCACCCACAAATCATTTCATATTATTATTTTTAAGGATATAGAGATTTATATGACAAACAACTATACGCCCGACATTGTAATGCAACATTGTGTTATTTTAGATTATAAAGGCAACATAATCCATCAGTGGATAAACATAGGTCAAAATATTTTGACCAAGTTTGTATAAAATTATCAATAAAAATAATAAATCAATTCCACAATCAAATCTGATGGGCAGTTCAAGTATATCTGTTTCGCATTATTATATCATATTATTAAATCATATTATTATTATTATTATTATTATTATTATTATTAACACAAGGAAATTAGTGTACAGACTATCCAAATGACCAGAGAGCAAAAGCTTGAGATTTTTAACATTCATATAAATCTGAAATCGAAAAATGGTTACCCTCTCGTAGATTACTGCAAAAATAGCAACTTTGCAAATGCAATACAATAAAGTAGGAATAGAGCTGGCTTGGGTGAGAAAAGTTGTACGTTTTATGACGAGAAAAAGCAACAACAAAAACACGGTGCTGCTGTCAAGGACCAATGTCTATGATAAGATGACCTATCTGACCCGGTAGGTAGAGTGAGAAGTAGGGGAAAGGATGAAGGTCTTTGATAGGATTACCGGCATACATAACCACGGGAGATCCTGCTGAATGGAACGTTTCCTTTTTATGGGCATGTTCAAATCGCCTTTCATTTTATGCCTCGAATGCAAGGATGCAGAAGGCAGGGTAGCCGACTCAGTCTGTTTGAAGCGCTTTGGGCTCCCTGTAACAATTCAGTAGCTGGATTTCACGGACGCCATGACAACACAACAGTAATGCAGATGTAGCCAGCACAGATTATTTTAGAGCAAAGACATTTTAAAAAGGGGCAGGTAATTAGGGGTCCGAGCAGCGAAGTAAAAGTCATACTGCAGCCTATACCGTAAGTCGAAAACTCTTGACATTTTCAGGTATGGTTACCAATAACCCCCTCTACCCATAAACCCAAATTGTCATACTGCACCCAACGGTGGCGCTATTGTAAAAAAATCATGAATTAGTCTTATTTCTCCTCACCAGATTGACATGGGCTCAAAATTCTTTCAGAATATTAATCTCTAGAATCAGACGCATTTATAAAACCCTAAAAATGTATAATTTTCCCACAATTTCATATTAAAGCTAAACATGATAAAAAGATTCACAGGCTACAAAAATAATTAATTCTCTTGTGAAATGTGTGCTTGGAGTTTTCTTGATGTTGTGTGCTTATCAATCAACATTTTCACCATGTGAACGAGGCTTCATGCAGTTCAGGCAGGTCAGTGGCTCAACGGGATAATGCCGTGCACTGGTGATCCTTAGGTTGAGAGACCGAATCCTGATTAGAGCATTATGAACCAGCTGAACATGACATTCTGTCATTTCCACTCATTCAAGAAACACAACATTGAACAGCACCTGAAACATCAGGCAATCAACATTCCGGCTCATTAGTTTCCAAGAATCGTACTGCCAAGACACAGTATGGCATTAAGAGGGACTTCTTCGTTAACCATTTTTCCTTCATTATAAACTCTGTCATATTTATATTTCTCCCGTTAGTGTTCTTGACTACAAATGTTCCCCAGAATTTCAAAGATTCTTCAGGTATATGCTTTGAAGAAAGCCCTTAATTCACTTGAGAAATGTGTGCTTTGAGTTTTCTGGATGTTGTGTGCTTATCAATAGACTTTTCAACCATGTGAATGAGGCTGCAGTTCAGGTTTATAAATCGAACATCTTTCCTTAAATATGACAATTATATGTTAGATTTATAGATCTTCAATTAGTGTGTTCTTGACTTTTAATTTTGCTCGGACCCCGTTAAAAACCGCTTGCGGTTATATTTCTTCTTGAATCTTTGACCGGAACAACACAGTGGTAGACACTGGGTGGGACAAGGGAGGACCTAGTCTCACAAATCAGAATTTCGATTACTAATCCTGGGTTTCAACCAATCATGTAGCTAGATCTGTAAGCGTGTTGCTGGATAACTAAAGAAAACTCGGCCAGTAATAGTCTTAAAAGCTCCCAATCAGCACCGTGTAGACCGGCCACTGTAGAAATAGACTTATTAAAAACCTCTTCTGAAATCTTAAAGCACTCGTGTGAATTAGTTTCTCGTCAGATCTATATTTAATAGCAAATACCGGAAATGCAGTGTAACTCCTCCCTTTTCAGTTTTTTGGAAGAGAGGAAGAGCATACTAGTTATTCTGGATCAAAGATTGGGGATGACTGGAAATAAGTAGCCACAGTGTGCATATCTAACAGCTCAAAAATTTAACCCAACCAAAGCCCCAGCCCCTGTAAGATATGTATCTTATATGCAAATAGCTGTGTTATCAAAGTCATAACTGAAGGGACAACCATAGTTACTTAATTATTTGGTAATTTGGTGGCATGTTTTGGAATGATGTTATCCTTTCCTTCGTGCCTTGCATGAACAAACCAGCACAGTCAGAGACCATGGCAATGGGCCAGATAGTGACAGGTTACAATTCAGAGCAATTCAGTTGCATTCAAATTGCCAGTGAAGGTTAGGGAAATGATATTGAGCGCCTTGTTGGATTTACTGGAAAAAAATGACAGGCTTGCTTCTGCATGGCATTGATAAGGCATTTCACAATGAGACTGTGAACCCTTCCTTTAAATTCAGCAGGAGTTTTGGACCTAACTAAGGGAGAAACAGTTATGCAACTTTAAAACTTTAACCTGATGGCATGTTTTTTTACGATGGCATTGGTGTGTTTTATGTTCCTGGAGTTTTCTGAATAGGGACAGGAAGTAAATGGATTGGTGGTTGTGCATACAACCAGAAAAGTGTAAATGTTCCTCAATTGTGTCGCAGTGGGCCGAGGCCAGTGTTTAATTCATCACTGCTCTTCTGTCTGGTTACCTGGGTAACCGCACAAAACAGGGTTTCAGTAACTTCGGTTTTTCAACCACTTTCAACCACTAAAAACCCAAGCAGAGTGAGGTGGCCTGTGTGATTTGAAAATAAAGCCCCTTATCTCGGCAAGTCCGCCAGGCAGGACAAGACGCCAACAGTGGGATAATGAAAAGAATGTCAATCCCAAGAAAGTCCATCCCGACAAGGTCTGGCGAGGGTTGCCAGAACTGGGGTGTTGTTGTTGCCTTGCCATTCCGATTAAACCGGTCAACAGAGATGGGATGCAGGGAGATTTGACTACCGTCACTCTGTTTTCCGGGAGCATCTGATTACGTTGCCGCCAACTCAAATCGGCGAGTGAAATCTCTCGCTGTTTTCGGTGTAATTGCCTGAGGTTACCAAATAAGGGGTTCCTTTGCAGTTTGTGCGCTGAAGCTAACTATGACAGGAGATGGAGGGATCTCGGCTTCATATGTCCCTCATGGTAGCTCGCACAGAAAACTCTTCATCAATACTACAGGCACCGGATACGTGTTTGGGTTGTGCTCAAGACACATTTTCTACCCAAATATCCGGTGTATTTTCATTATCATAAACCGTCCTTTGGGTCACACGGCAATCTTATAGGGAACCTTTAAAGTAGACATGATTTAGAATTGTACTTAATATCTGGGGTCACAATAGAAAGTAAGTACGGACATCTTATGGACTTTAAAGCTTGTTTCACCTCGCATAAACCAAAGAAAGAAAACACCATCAATTTAAAGTTGAAAGGTCCTACCTCACCAAATGTCCAGGATGAGGCCTTAGAAGTCCATTTATCCACATTTGGAAACATGTGGAATTCCTTTAAAGGAATGGCCCATACATAAATTCAAAGATAGTAATCTAATGTGAACAGAAAATACTTCTTCAGATTAATTTTCTACCCAGTGTTGAAAACAATGTATATGATCCTTGGTTCCCTATAGGCCTTGGATGTTAACATTGTTCCTATTTTCTTTTCTTTTATTGTGCCCCCTCCTCTTACTCTTCCGGGTAGCCATCTTGGCTGGTGTGCCCTCAAAACAAAACACAAATTTCAGCATGGTGCAATCAACATACAATTACCTCCACCTGCCTCAACTCCACCCCTTTCCCAACACAACACAACAAGAAAGGAATGAAAATGTAACTATAAACATAGTCTTATACTACATAATCCTCAATGACTTTAAAAACAACAGATACTCACTAGGACGTTGCATGGAATAGACATGACATTTCCAATGTTAACATACTTGTAGGTTTAATTCCATTTGGATAACCTTATTACATTAACAGTACTTTGTAGTTTACGGTTCGCAGGAAAACTGTAATGAACATAGAGAGGGAGAAGCTGGTTCAACTGGCGTTCAATTTCCAATGAACGTCTGAAATGTCTTGTCCATTTTGAACCCTTTTATTTCCCTCCATAATGTTTTGAGCTTCCTTTTATTACAAATAAAATACTTTGTGAATGTCTCCCATTTATTAAAATGGGTTATTTTCACCCGCCGAAGGTCTTTGGGCGGAATAACTTCTTTGTTGACATAACTGAAAAGCGTGACATTTATTTTCACGAATTCCAGTCATCACAGCCTTTGTTGGTTGTCCATCCATGTTCATCCAATAACATTATTGGCATTCATATTTTAGCGTACTACTAAGTTCTAAGGGCCAAGGAGCAAATATCATCATCGTATTTTCTTTAATGACGAAATGTAAAGCTGTGATATGTTACCATTTTCTCAGCAGTTGAGAAAAACTCTTTATGCATTTACAAATTTCCTTTGATAATTTTTCTTTCATTGTCTTGAAAAAATACTTTTAATAAATGCCCCTGACCTCATTTTCACACTGCGACCGGTAGCGTTAAACCCGTGTTTCTTCAGCTGTGGCGGAGGTTCTTGTTACCAGCCTGTTCTTCCTGGTTGGGGGTTGTGGGTGCGATTCCCCAGGGCTTTACCGCCCAGCTGAAACCAAGCCAGCGCGGTCCATCCTTATCTTGGACATCTCATTACATGGTGTTGCTCTATTTGAATGCATGCAAATGTATATTTTATTATGAAACACAGTTTTGTTGTATTATTTGGTCGAATGGGCATACATTCACTGCTGGTTTTGTTAACTTTTCAATGTGTCCATGTTTTTTTTTTTGTCCTTCCATAATGAATGGGGGGGGGGGGGATGTGGTGGGCTGATCAATGGTGCAGGGAAGAGGTGCTGCTTGACTTCCACAGAAGCCTGAGCATTACCAATCCAGGAGGACAAAATGGTGTGTGTGTGTGTGTGTGTGTGTGTGTGTGTGTGTGTGTGTGTGTGTGTGTGTGTGTGTGTGTGTGTGTGTGTGTGTGTGTGTGTGTGTGTGTGTGTGTGTATATATGTGTGTGTGTGTGTGTGTGTGTGTGTGTGTTTGTGTGTGTGTGTTCAACGTGGTAATGAGGACCAAGCGTTTAGAGAGACCCTTTTCACAGAGGGACCATCCTAGTGTTATGAGCAACACCTGTGTGGTTCCTATGACAACGCCTCTGTGAAAAGGGTCTATAAACCAGTGGGTCACCGTGCTTGTGCTCCTGTCGATCATGAATACCTGATCACATTAGGTGCTGTATAAGACCCCCATGAAGAAGGAACAATCCATGGAGGTTAAGATGTTGATCAATTGAATCTATTCCCTCATTAGACTACGCATTATTAAAGCTAACATTATAACCTCAGTGGGCCTGACACGATATTAGAGCTAACACCATTTCTGACTAGTATCTGCTTACAGATAGAGCCTTCAACACAACACTATGACCGTTGAACTGTCTAGGATAAAACAGACCCTATAGGCTTGACTTCTTCACAATGGAATCCTTCCCAATATATACTGTAGATTTCCTTCATTAATCCCCTCCAGAGTGCATGTATTTTTTAAATTGTATCTCTGGATAAACTGTGTGTTGTCCCCATACCCCTCTTCTAATGGTACCTGAGCCCCGATTTCACACGTCGAAACCATGCCTCATCAGTCACCTCGCGGTTCGGTTGACCTGTCAAACAATTAGCCTCAACCAACCACAGACACTTGTGACTGCTCTTCACCAGAACTCAACCCATCCAAAAACACTTTCTACACAGCAAGCCATCAGTGATCACACTGGTGTGAGCTGAAGACCTCTGGGAGTGGCTGAGTTATACTTTTCTCACACAACTCTACTGGCCGGCGATTTCAGAAATACGCTGACTCTGAGACAAGGCCCTGAAACCATAAACACAAAGGGTTTATATGCAATGCAGCAACCGGTCCAATCGGATCAGAAATTGAACAGAATTACATGTTTATAACAACGCCAGGCTCAGTTTTCACAGCTCTCCGTTGTTTTATCCCCTTGTCTTTTATTGAAAAAGCCAACTTTTAATAAACCTACATAAGAAGCAAACAGGGCAAGATGTCCCTAATTCAGCAGTTCTTCCAGCGTTTGCCATTTAATTTTCCCATAACGAGATGAAACTACCTCCGAAGGTGCCAGGCAGTTTAGTCCTCCTCCCTCCACACAGCGTTCGCACATAAAAAGCCACCTTGCTGTACGTATAAGGGACCCCAGGGTCCTGACGTGCTGTTAACATCCTACAAGCCGATAAGAGACCAGCCAATGGCTGAAGTGCTGTGAGGTAGATATGTGGGTCCTTGTTGAGTGTGAATGTGCTGGTCCTTGCAATTGTAAAATGAGTTGGCACGGTGCCCTCTGATGAGGTGAAGCTTGTGCTGCAAACCGCTTCAGAGGACAAGCGCTGGAATACGTAAAAATAATCATGGTCGTGGTGCTGAAGGTGAGACATGAACGCACCCACACACGCAGACACACACGCCAGGCACACACATACACATGTACTCTCCCGCACACTCCCACACTCACACAACCGTGCATAAACACGCACACACTCGCACACACGCAAGCACACACAGATGCACACACACTTGTACTCTCAAACACTCAAACGCACACACAAACATGCACACACAGGCACACATGTACATGAAATCAAACTCACACTCATCCACACACACAGACACATACACATACACACTCAGAAAAACACTTTCGCATACCCTCATGGTTAGCAGTTGCTGGTTCTGATGAGAAGTCCCAACTGTTTGCTGCCATTGTGTGTAGCCACTGGGTGTGCACATATTTGACAGTTGATTAGCGAAAAAAGTTAACTCCAGTTAACAGCTTGAGAGAACAAGTTGCAGAGATATTGAGAGGGATTGAGAGAGAGAGAGAGAGAGAGAGAGAGAGAG